>NC_083478.1:6062500-6075000 GCF_030014155.1 Tachysurus vachellii | reverse complement strand
AGTGAAGAATCCCCCTGTGCTCAAGACTTCATCATGTGACATAATGACATGAAATGCAGAACTCAAGAGCTGAAATGCTGTTTTTGGCCCACATGCAATGTAAAGCTTCTTGTTGATCCATCCGAACAACCGAGAGTATTCAGCAGAGAGATAAAAAATGTCGAGTGCTAAGGAGAAAAGCTGCGGTTTGTCTGGAGAAATCTTCTGCACTGACAGAAACTTACTTTGCCAAGTCATTTAGTATTAGACTTCATTCATCTCTACATATCTCTCTCGCTCCATGCTCTCCACTCTAGAAAGGCTTATTTCTTCATCATTCATAGCGCTATGAAGCCCAAGGCTGCTGATAGATTACCGTGTAGTCTAGAGGAAAAGAGCAAGTGTTCAAATAGACCGTGGAGTCAGTCATGCAATTCCATACTATAAAAAAGGCTTCAGGAGCTTTGCAAGAGGTGCATTTCCTTTTTATAGCGCTATAATTATCCTACCTTTGGGATTACCAAAACAAACTGCGGAGAAAGGGATGGTGTTTTGGCACGAGGTTCAGAGAAGCCACATGAGGACATCAACAAATTAGCATGGATGGGGAATAAAGGAAGGATATTGTGTAGAAGAACCTGAGACTGGGATTAAGCCAGGATTTCTCATGGGCGCTGTGAAAGACTAATCACACAGATGCATTTATCTTACCTGTTAAGATAATAACTAATGATACAGGAATTGTTGAGCTAATGGCATTTAATGGCTCGAATCGCTGCAGTTACATCGGGTCCATAAGCCACTTTCCATCCCCTACTTCCCTTCATTCGTATTCAGAGCAGTGGGAAGTGGGACTGAGGAGAGCTCTTCTGCTGTGTGTGGAGACTGAAGTGTTGTTTGTCATCGATAACCAGAGCAGAACAATGAAAATGGCGAGACATGTTTAGTGAAATGATCGTTAGTGCCTTGTTCTCTTCTCTTTAAGGGATCTTTTTTTTTTGAACAAGGGGAACTGTAAATAGGATATGATAGAAGAGGACACCGAAAAAGGAGAGGAAAGAAAATAGAAAAAGAAATAATGCAAAGGAAAGGAAAGGAAAGGAAAGGAAAGGAACGGATATGAAAGGAAAGGATATGAAAGGAAAGGAAAGTTAAGGACTGAAAATGAAAAAAGGAAAGGAAAGGACTGAAAATGAAAAAAAGGAAAGGAAATTAAAGGAAAGGAAAGGACTAAAAAGGAAAAGAAAGGAAAGGAAAGGAAAGGAAAGGAAAGGAAAGGAAAGGAAAGGAAAGGAAAGGAAAGGACAGGAAAGGAAAGGAAAGGAAAAAAAGGAAATTAAAGGAAAGGAAAGGAAAGGAAAGGAAAGGACAGGACAGGACAGGACAGGACAGGACAGGAAAGGAAAGGAAAGGAAAGGAAAGGAAAGGAAAGGAAAGGAAAGGAAAAAAAGGAAATTAAAGGAAAGGAAAGGAAAGGAAAGGAAAGGAAAGGAAAGGAAAGGAAAGGAAAGAAAGGAAAGGAAAAAAAGGAAAGGAAAGGAAAGGAAAGGAAAGAAAAGGAAAGGAAAGGAAAGGAAAGAAAAGGAAAGGAAAGGAAAAGAAAGAAAAGGAAAGCAGATATGAGGGATTGACTTAAAGTACTAAGGGAAAGTTAGTAAAGAAAACAGAAATAGGGAAGAAAATGAAGCAAAAACAGGAAAGAAAAAGCAACAGAAAAAGGAAAGTAAAGTGATGCATTTATCTTACCTGTTAAGATAATAACTAATGATACAGAAAATACTGAACTAATGGCATTTATTGGCTCAGTCAGTGCAGTTACATCAGTTCCATACGCCACTTTCTGTCCCCTGCTTCCCCTCATTCGTATTCAGAGCAGTAAGACTGCAAAGGACTGTTCAGATGCTGTCACAAGCACAAGGTCAAAAACCCATGTGATAAGACACGTGGCTCCAGTCTGAACATGACGTATTGTTTACATTAACACCCACATCTTCTGAATAAAGGGACGCCAGATAGTGAATCTATAGTGAATTCTACACTTTTGAGCCCGGCCAGGCTCCTGAGACACTGCAGAGTAGGTTGGCAATAAATCCGACGTGCCAAGGACTTATTTCTCTTTCTCTTGTCATACTGGAGATGGTTTACACTCACATGGCATAACATGTGCACAGTCACCGATACAGCAGAGTTAGTCATTATGTCTATGGATTGATATTATTGTGCTGCGCTTTAATACAGCGGTGTAAACACTGATCCTGACACACGTTGGACCGAACAAATGTCACTGTTTGAATACTAGTTACATTTTCTTAGTGTTTACATGTTCGAAGGAGAAGAACGTTTGAATGTTTCAATGAAGTGACTCCTAAACCTGTTGACCACATGACCTTTGTGCCACTTTAGAAAACAATAAAAATCAGAATAAATCCCTGTAATATATGTTGCATAAAAGAAGTTTTTCTTTCTGTTATCTTATTTTTTAATTCTTTCTATTCTGATGCTCGGACAATATCGTATGCTAACTGAAGGTACTTGAAAGTTTACATTGGGGGGGATGTGGTAGCTCAGTGGTTAAGGCGTTCGACTACTGATCGGAAGGTCATTGGTTCGAATCCCAGGTCCACCAAGTTGCCACTGCAGGGCCCCTGAGCAAGGCCCTTAACCCTCAATTGCTCAGGTGTATAAACTGAAAAATGTAAGTCACTCTGGATAAGAGTGTCTGTATGGAAATGACTTTTTAACTAAATACAACAAGCAGAGAAAGTTGAAGAAGCAAGTAAGTGATGATCAGGTACTGTTTTTCCAACAGATGCTGTTTTTCTGTGGTTAAATATCCACATGCTGTACAGAAATATATCAAAGTTTGTCTAAAATTTCAAATCAAGCTCCCTATCAGTCGATAAACATATAAACCGTTAAGGAATCCGATTAAAAAAAAGAAAAGAATGGAATCTTTTAGCTATCTTTTATTTCCAACAGTCGCTATTTTGTCATTTAGTAATCCACAGAACATACGGTACGGTGCGCTTCTCTGTAACACCATTATTTTGAACATTTAGTGTGGCAAGGAAGTGATGATGGGTTTGGATAAATAACAGCTTTCTTAAAAATTAGTACTAAAGTACTAATATTTCCTTATAAAATTTCAATGCTAAAATTGTGTTGTTGTCTTTCACCATTTCTCTCCTCCCCTGGTTTATACTACACAAACACACTCCGGTGCTGTGGCCTATATCGCTATAAATGTACAGTACAGCCTCATTAATAATTGAATCCATCTAAATAATTGAATCTGTTAAGTAATTGGAATTCAAATGCAATTTTTCAATCAATCGGAAAAAAAAAAAAAAACAGGTCTACAGAGCTCCTGCCCAGATGTGTAGGTTTTCTGGTGATCCTGAAGGCATGATGTGAATAAGAACGGGATAACAACCAACACTGACTTCATCTGATTTGACCCGAACGAACTTAAAGACGTCTCTAGATTCGAGCTGGAATCGTTCGGGTTACCAACACAAACAGCTTCGGCTTCAATAAGCACCATTGTTTCCTTTGACCAAAGAAAAACATGTAATCTTCAAAAATGGGTCACTGAAGTGATGTCATGACGATCTTGGTGGCTTCTGGCATCATGCTGTCTGTCTTGCGCACCGGGATGAAAATCTGCCTCTCGACTGGCTCGAGATTTGGCGTGGTGACTAAAGCCAAACGCTTTTTATTAATAACCGAACCGGATGAAACCTCTAGGGCCTTGTACGTGCTGAGATCGTTGCTGGAGCTGACTCGACTTTCCTCGAACATCTTCTGCTGCTAATACGATGTTCTAATGCCCTAAATCAGATCCAAATCATAGTCTATAATTCAATTGAACTCAAAATGTAGCCAATGTAAATATGACCTACTCCCTTGATTAACAGAGCATGTCATAATACATGGCATGACATGACGTCTAATCCGAAACTAATAATAAACAATAAAAACATCGTAGTGTGTTTTCAGCTCTTTGTCTGCATGTCGCTACACTTTCTGAGAGGTTTTTGCCTTCGGATACGTTCGCTCGCTCACCTGTTTTTTTTATTTATTTATTTTATTTTATTTTAATTACACCGTTATTATTTGGCTGTAGCTCTCAAATCTCTCACAGCACGTCTGGCAAAATTCAGTACACGTTATACTGCATGTGCTACGGACTTGTTCTGCACATCTGGTTTAGCAGAAAGCGGTTCGTTGGACCTCAAAGAAACTTTGGAATTATGTGTTTTATTAAAACTCTTTTTGAGAGTCATGGGAATCTCCACTCCAGTCATTGTTTATTAAAATCATTTAAACCTAGAATATACAGCATACCCACATTTCAAGCTACACATTAACACTTTCATGCCCACAATATCTCTTAACATAACAAGCATATCTTTAATTGTTTTGTTTCAGAGTAAATCCTAAACCCCCTAAATATTTCTTATTTTAACAAATAGCACTTAATGCCAATGGTGTGAGCAGAGCAGGGATTCTTCCCCTGCCATTGTTATTTTTGTATGATAACACAATGCTGCATGTTAAATTCCATAGAAATCCTACAAACGTCTCCTAATTTCAATGGGGTCGGGTGTGTGTGTGTGTGTGTGTGTGTGTGTGTGTATGTGAGTGTATGTATGTATGTATGTGTGTGTGTGTGTGTGTTTCTGTATTTGAGTGTGTGTGTATGTATGTGTGTGTGTGTATGTATGTGTGTGTGTTTGTGTATTTGAGTGTGTGTGTGTGTGTGTATGTATGTGTGTGTATGTGTGTGTTTGTGTATTTGAGTGTGTGTGCGTGTGTGTGTGTGTGTGTATGTGTGTGTCTGTTTGTGTGTGTAGGTGTGTGTGTGTATGTCATATTAGTCTGCTTCTTATTCGTTTACAATTTCCTGTAAATCGTTTGTAAAGATATTCCAGCTTCATGCTGCACTGAGAACGTTAAATAGCCTTCAAGCAACAAAAATCAGGCTCATTTTAATATCAATTTATTATTAATATTATATATAATATTTATATATACTTACGGTAAGTGTCTGAAATGATTCGGAGGTGAACTGCTTCTTATATTTTCTTGCTAAAGTTTTACATTTATGATACAGAAATATGGACTCTGTGCATGAACGGGTTCAAAAGTAGACCATTTCCTCGTGCAGGAATAAAGCAAATTCCGTCACGAGCATTAGATTAAACCGCTTTACTGAATGTGCAAATAAGCATCGGACTGCGATGTTCACAGCAGCTCTAACAAAGAGGCCGGTCGAGCAAGCGAACATTCCACACGGATTCCATGCCATGAAAATCAACACTTCACTCCATTAATGCAGATAGTAGCAGTTGGCAATAACCCACTGTCGAGTCTCTGTGGCCGTGGTGTGATATAAAGCACCGGTCATTAACACACCATGCAGTATCTGCTATTAGAGGCTTTAATGCGATCACCCCTTCGCTTACTATTATTAGACGTGCTATTATTACTCTTATCGCCACAGTTATTTCAAGTGCAGCATTTCACTGATCATTAATCCTCATTTCTATCGTTCACTCTTGCTAACTTTATCAGAGGGAGCTGAGAGCCTGCGCCGGGCCATACAAAGACTCGGCATATGAGTCATTTAAAGGGGCTTTGTTGGCGTTCTGCAATATGCCACAATGTTGTTGGAATCCTAGAGAATCAAATTCCAAGTTGGTGTCATTTGATTTTCAGAAGAAAAACGACGCCTTCGTCATCGGCCTCATAGACTAGTGTTTCCTCAGGAACAAACACAGAGGTTACTGCAATCCAGTGAATACTGACAGAAAGAAAAGGGAACTTAACTGTAAACAAAATCCGACACAGGGTTGGTACAATCGAGTGGACATCCTTAAATATTTTTTTTCTGGGAAAGTGTTCATAAATATACTGTACATTTAAAATGTTTCTAATCATCACTTCACATCGATCAGTCAGCTTCTCCATGAGTTCTTTACAGAACACCATTACGGGGCATAAAAGCCTTTATTATCGCCACATATACATTACAGCGGAATTCTTTTCTTCACATACCCCAACAAAGGAGGTTGGGGTCAGAGTGCAGGGGCAGCTATGATACAGCACCCCTGGACAAGGGAGGGTTGAGGGCCTTGCTCAAGGGCCCAGCAGTGACAGCTTGGCTGTGCTGGGCCTTAAACCCTGATCCTCCGATCAACAACCCAGAGCCTTAACCAGTTGAGCCACCACTGCCCCATGCCATTGTTTTATTATTTTCATAATACTCATACTTGACAACTAAAACCTACATTTTGTGTACACACAATACATACAACACCGTGTCCTCGGTTTAGTATCTTTTATTTCCTTTCAAATTCCGTGCACAATTTACTGTTGGCACATGATATGATGGTGGAAAAAATGTAACAAAGGGTTCCCGCAGCACTTTGCGGTTTGGGCGGCCCGCCTAAGCTGGGAAACCCTACCGCCTTAACTAGGTAGCCCAAAAAAAAAAATTCTGCTGCACAAAAGGCCGTCAAGTGCATCTCGGAGAATAGTGCGGACACACTTCACACCGCGGCACACGGCCGAAATGAGAGACAGACGTGGTCTGTCACTGTCTGGAGGATAACTAGCCAGTTGATAAAACGCGTGTCCGTGAGAACTGTAAGTGGACTTATGTTTTCGGTTTATTTAAGCCTGTTATTGTATTAGTAAGTTAGCTGGTGATTTTATTGTTTGAGTTCTTCACCTGCTAGCTAGGTTGCATGTGCCTGTTTTTAATAATTGTTAAACGTAGTACAGAGTCTGTGGTCTATCTCACAAAGAAGCCCCGCCCCCCACAAAACCCTACCGCCTTAACTAACAAATTTTCTGCGGGAAACCCTGGTAACAGGATGCGCTGGATCAAGTGCTATTTTATAGGATTCCGAATAATGAGGACAAAAGTCCTGTTGTTAAAAAATCTATTATTAATTATTTAATAAAAATGATTGCTAATACGTCAGTCTCACTCGAAGCAGTGAGTCGATATGATGACTAGATCTACTCATTCAGAAATGTGCATGTAACATACTAGACTCCTGTTAGAGTTTAGTGCTTGCTGTCCTCTAATTCCTATTCTATTTCATCCCATCACATTATATCCAACTTTTCAAATGAGATTTTCCGAATAGATATCTGTCCTTTGTTTTAGTCTGTATTTTCTATTCCTGTTTTTCCAATCTTTCCTATTTATTTATTTATTTATTTATTTATTTATTTATTTATTATTGTGCTTAAATGCTGAGGTCATGGATACGACTGAAAAATCCAGACTCGCAGAACAATGTACATTATATAAATGTACACCTTATTTATACCAATACATCATTTGCAATTACTGACTTATTTATTGCTATCGCCTTGACTGCAAATGTGTCTTTTTTAAGGACTGCTTTAACTTTGCTGTACTCAGTGTAGTGACAAGAAAAGAATCTTGAATCTTGAAATAATAATATAATAATAATAAACTTTATTTTGTATAGCGCCTTAAAAAGTAGCTTCTCAAAGCGCTTGACATAAAAGATGAAATTAAAAGATACACATAACAGTAGAGGCACTAAAACTAACCATACAAAAATAAAAAGCCAATAAATAACAAACAAAGATATCACATAAAAGCTACCCTAAAAAAGTACGTTTTAAGGTGGGATTTAAAAAGGCCCGATCACCAGGGGCGTCACTAGGCCCTTTTTAGTGGGGCTTTAGCTTTTTGAAGCGGCGACAAGCTGCGTCATGTTTCGGCTCCTCCCCTGAACCGAGTCTGCGTGGATTCAGCGCGTTTTTCAATCTGCAGGGACGGCTTTTATGTTATTTTCTGGTTAAAAGTTGGTTAAAAGTTTATTTTATTTTGTCAAAAAAGTTCCTTATCTGAGGTTTTTATGTGAACATAGAAATGCAAACAGTAAAATGTTGTGTTTGTACTGGAAACGTGTGTACGTGTGTTTGTGCAGTGAGTAATGAATCAGGAAGTCTTCATTGTAAAAAACAAAAACTACATTCACAACTCAAAATTTTCTAGTGACTGGTCACATCTAAATTTTTCATTTTTTTTACAGTGAAATACAGGGAATACAATGGAATAGTGGATTGCAATAAGGTTAGTGGTATACAACCCTATCCTGGGGGCTGAGCCCCCTAAAATGAAAATTCTAGAATCGCCCCTGCCGATCACCCATAGTTTTTAGCCGTATTGTTTGGAGTCAGAAGACCAGCTTCAGAAGAACGTAGAGCAGGTGTAGGTATGTAGGGGGTTAACAGCTCACACAAATATTGAGGGGCCAAATTATTCAAGGCCTTATAAGTGAGCATGAGAATTTTAAAATCAATATGAAAACTAACAGGAAGCCAGTGCAATTTTTCCAGGATAGGTGTAATGTGCTCCCTTGCACTGGTCCTTATCAGAATTCTAGCAGCTGAATTTTGTACCAACTGTAATATACTTAGGGTAGCTTTAGGAACTCCAGCCAGCAAAGCATTACAGTAATCAAGACGCAAAAAGACAAACGTCCCATGTTGACTTTCTCTGTGGCTGAAAAAGTCAACATGGGACGTAATTTGGCAATGCTTCTGAGATGAAAAAAATCATGCTTTGACAGTGTTACGAACATGATGGTCAAATGTTAAACTGGCGTCAAATATCACCTCCAAATTTTTTAGTTCAGAAATCTGGCAACCTTCAAGGCGTGAACTTCATATTTTCAGATTTTAATGTCTTTAATGTTTAATGTTTGAACTTTAAAGATTTTCCCTGGCAATAAAATATTCATATTTCTAAAAACTCGACTGTCATTTAGATTCCATAGATTCCACTTCGTACTTGTTTAATGTTGCAAATCGGTTATTTGCGGCTTTATGACTCAATAGCTGAGAGCCAGTTTAATAAAGAACCGTCTCTGCTTGTTATATTAACGATACGAGACTTGATCTTTTTATAGAAACAAAAACAATCTATCCACTATGCTCATTTCCGTTTCTTTCGACATTCTACAAAAACAAACGATTTTTTTTTTGTTACTCCGGTTTCCGCACTCGAGGAATGTAGCTGAGCACGTGCTCGATTCCAGGCAACATATCCATATGTTAGTGCAGAACTCGTGACAGCTGGAACTGAGTCTCACCCACACTAAACACACCTGACATTTCACCTCTTTTTGACACGAGTGTTCGTGCACACCCACGCACGCAGCATGTGAGGAATGACTCTGTGCTAATTATACCACGTGCACCTGAAACCCATGACTAAGACAATAACATCCATTTATCTTTCCTGCTATCGGCGGTGGTATGAGATCGCCGTATCTCGGTACCTCTCCCCCAGACAAACTTCATAGGAAGCTTAGGGTGACAGGAACGAGTTTTTCCACTATGATTAACAGCCTAGAATTGCATTTTACAATCCACATATTTCAAGCATACATTAGATCATGTTCAGGTGGATTTATTATGGTTCAGTTCACAAACCCCTAAAAATAGAAAAGTTCTTTAATCCCAAGTTACATGTTCTAACGCCGTAGACGTGGCACGGGATTACGGGTGATCGTGAATAACCTGACCGTCATGGAGCAGACTGTCACATGACAGATCTGATACTGTGATACCATTCAACATTCTGTCATTCATTTTCATTTCCCTATTATTATTATTATTATTATTATTATTATTATTTGTATTATAATTGTTTGCGCTTAATCTGAATATTTGCTTTAAGACAAAGTTTTTTGTTTTTTTTTAATATTTTAATCTGAAGCATACTTTTATAACAAAATAAATGCCTCTGACCTTTCTCAAAAGTTCACGACAACAAAACAAACCTCCAGGTCGAGCTGCATGACAAAGTCTTCTGTAAACATAATCACAACGGTGAGCTTCGTCAAATGGACAACAAAATAAACACCTATCCTCCGCAACTGGCCTAACCAACAACATCCAGGTCCCAGCATGGTCTGGAATTCGCCACATTGAACATTAATAAACGACGCCATCACTGCTCAGATACATTACATTAATGTTCACAAATCTGACTGTTATAATGCGCCTTCCTTCCTCACACTGGTCCACTATTGTATATCCTGCACTAATGTACAGTTCATTTTTTTCTTTTAGGTGTAATATATGTAATATTTCTAATTGTATATTTGTACTGGCCACTTTGCACATCTTACATTAGTGTGTAATTCATGTCTCTATTCTGTTTTTTACATCCAATTTCTTGTTTTTTTTTTTTTTTTGTAAATCTGTATGTTTATACACATTATTATTATTATTATTATTATTTATTTATTTATTTTTACAATTTATTATTTATTGTTTTTATTTATTCTTTGTTTCTTATATTTAAGCTTCTTCTCTATTATTGCTATGCACCAACACACCAAGACAGATTCCTGTACATGTAGACCAGGAGTGTCCAACCAGTCAGAGACCAAGAGCCACATTTTTTACTGTGTTCCCACAAAGAGCCACATCATACACATGGGCACACATGAACATCACCTTTTTTCCCTGCCATTTTGAGAGCAAACTTGAGACAAATTGTTTACTCAAATGAACTTGCTCCTGCTGGGAAACTTTGAGGTATTTTCATCCCACTCACATGCGCGTTTGATGAAAATACCGTATTGAACTCAAGCGAAGCGAACACGCACAATAGAAAAGACACAAATACAAACTTTGATATGAATGTAAGAGCCTGAATTTGATTCTGAACGCATGCAACCGGGCAAAGAGCCGCATGTGGCTCGGGAGCCGCGGGTTGGCCACCCCTGATGTAGACCCTACAGTAACCTTGCAATAAACCTGATTCTAATTCCTACATAGGACAATAACTTAGCATGAGCATTGGTTAGTGGTTAAGGGGTTTGACTGTTGGTCAGAAGGTTTTGAGTTTGAATCCCAGGTCCACCGAGCTGCCACTGCCGGGTCCCTGAGCAATCCTCAACTTAGAAAAGGGCATCTGCCACAAATGTAAATCAAAACTACAACTACAATATTTTACCATATTAATTAATTCACATATCAATCACAATTTAGCACTATTCGGTCGGGACTAGTTTTCCAAACGACGTTTGAGTTAGAATTTTTTTCAGCCGACGTCTGTCATTTCATGTATGGATTCGGACGGGACTAACATCTCTGTGTTTATTACGGAGGTAGGAGTGTCTGTGTTTTACATGTGGGCGTTGCACAAGACCACATGTCCAGGATGCGTGGATTGCGTATGGTCATATGACCGATCAATAAACTTGAATACCTGTGCGCTAGGGTTGATACGGTAGTTCACGTTGACCAAAACAGACAAGAAAACGCGTTTTGGAAAAAACATTTTCGGCAATCACAGACATTCGCATTCAGACGGGATTAGATTTCTCAGAGAAGCGCCGATTTTGCTGAAAAACAGGTCATTTGCTCTGGAATTTTTACACAGGTCGTGTGAGAAAAAGACAGACATGGCCGATTCGGACGGGATTAAAATCACAAAGTACGTCTGTGAAACTGAAATTTCTCTCTAAAAACCTTTAAACCTGTATCTAAAAAAAGGAGCTGGAAACCTTTGTGTCACCAAGACTTAAATATGAAATGATACATTTATTAACAAATAGCTTTTTTAATCAATTCAATTCATTCAAAATAACAGTCCCTCACAGATTTTGTGAGTTTACGTCCGCAGAAATTACTGCAAAATCAAGCAAACTCAGATCTGGGCAAAAGACACGATGTGTGACATCATCACAACACGCACATGTAGCCAAAGCTGTTATTTAACGTTTATAGAAGGAGACTCGGTTGTTATAACAGACAGAAACTTCTCTCGGATTTTCTGTAAAACTATAAACTGTTAAAAAATATTTAACGTGGCAGTCATTAATAAATTAAACATTATAATCATTGACAAATGTGATATAAGTGGAATAAAACACACACGCATGCTGTTATATGAAAATAATTCCCTTTATCTCACATTGTTTTCATATAACAGAAAGCTCCAAAGTGGGTTATTCCTTAAAGGTGGGGTCTCCGTTGTTTGAGAAATGCTTCAGAAAACTGCGTTGGGCCGTCAAACAAAACAAAAACTAACTTGTCTTGTCAGTATGGGCAGAGAGAGTGTTCAGTGAGCATGTCTGACATTAGCAGAAAGCGGTTTTAACATTGACATGGGTTATACTTGGGTTATACTTGTCTGGTGTGTATGTGTGGGGCGGAGCAATCAAACCATTTGGGTTAGGGACCCATTTGGGTTAGTGGCGTGTTTGTTTTGGTGATTTCAAATGTCAACATTGGCTTTCAAACAACGTACACCACACCTTTAAGTGGAAAATCAGAGGTTTGTGAGATTAAATCCCAGGACAATCACAGATTGAGCAAAACCTTTGACCTCCTTAAACATCTGGTAAATGAATAAATCGAAATGTTTACTGGATGTTAAAATACACAGTCACGCTTTAACCGGACACTACAGTTTTGAGTAATTCTGGACTTCTGCAACAGGGTGAAAC
>NC_083478.1:6052500-6060000 GCF_030014155.1 Tachysurus vachellii | reverse complement strand
ATTCATCAGTTAGCATCATTTACACCAGTGACACATTCAACTCCCCGACCCTGTCACTCTCATGCTCACTCACATGCTCATAACAGCAAACAATTTCTGCTGTATTTCCTTTCCAAATTACTGGGAAAATTCTTTGCCTTAAATATTCATGTGTCACTTCAAGAGGTCTCTATGGAAAATCTTTAATTTGGCTCTCTGACTAACACACACACACACATACACACACATACACACACTCACACACGCACAGAGCACTTTCTTCGTCCATACAAGGCACTGTTAAGGAGAAATCAAAATAAAAATTCACATCCACATATGGCCCTGAACACACCTGTCAGTGAAATTAAACGCAGCACCACCTCGCTTGCTGTTTAATGTACAACAGACTTGTCATTGGAGAGCAGAGAGGACAAGAAAAATGTAGTGAGAGAACGAGGGCCAGTAGCAGAGGCGTTTTTTTCTTTTCTTGTTTTTTTCAAGCCTGCGAGTCAGATGCACTGTCCCCATTTTTTCACTCCAGCAGGGTCGCCGCAACACATTCCATCACATTCACCCCGTCATGTCCTCACAAAGGCTGCCGTTGTCTCTGCGGACGTCGCCGCCGAACGCCTTGTACCCTCCAGTGTAGAGGAGAAAGAGACAGATGCTCTTCATGTGCTCTCGGCAGATAAGCGGACTTCCTCGGTTTAGCCCGTGTCGGCATGCGACGCCTGCGAGACGCATGTCCCCCGTGCACGCGGACGTGCACGCAACGTCCCACGCTAAGCGAACAGGCCTTGTATTCACAGAGAAAGAACCAAAGCCTGAATGCCTTTTCATTAGCTAACACAGTGCTTTCATTTTTCACGGTGCAACAGCGCAATTACAGCACGATGGCACTCTAACATGCAAAGATCACGCCGAACAGACGAACGCGTGAAAATGATTAAAATGTTGGCTGGGTTGTTTTTTTTTCGCCTCGCCGAGAGCAGGATCACGCTGAACTGATTAAGGCCGGGCCGTCTCTTCGGGCAGCAGTGATGATGCATGCTTGTGTTGGATGTGTGTGACAGGATAAATAGTTAAGCACAGATGTGCAAACGAGAAAAGATAACAAAAGACAACAAATCCTTTCTGAGGTCCGAGGGCATTGTTGCTATTGTACATCACACAATATCTCGTTCTCATGTTTCTAAATCCAAATTCCGCTTCTGAGCACGTACGTATGAGAAGGTAACTGAGATAAGGTCCAAAGACGTACGTAAAATTCGACATTTAAATAAAATAAAATAAGAGATAAAAATGGAATACTAAGGAAATAAATGCAGACCAATAACATGGAAAGCTGTACAAAGCGAAATATATACGTCTTGCTCTGTTCTATGTATATAAATGTTTATCTAGCGCTCTGAGAACTTTGCATCTCTTTGAATTTTTTTTATCCTCTTCGGATCACAATTTGAGTCAAATATGTGTCGTGATCTTTTTTTTTTCTCTCACTGGCATCAACGTTAATTGACAGGAAGTGACAAAGTTGGATAAAGGTTAAGTGTGAGTGCAGAGAGAGAGAACGAGGTTTTCTTGGAAGAATTATGATCAACATTCATGACAGTGTAGGATAAATAGTTCACACTACAAATTCCAAAAAAGAGGAAGTGCGGATGATGAACTTATTCAACCGGAAGAAAAAACAAACAAACAAACAATCGAGAAAAAAAAAAAAACACGCTCGTAAGCAGCCTTGATTACGTACTACCAGACGGCTACCAGACGGCTACCAGACGGCTACCAGACGGCTACCAGACGGCTACCAGACGGCTACCAGACGGCTACCAGACTGCGATGGCGCTGGAGGGGAAAAAAAACTTTAAAAATATCCAGCGGAGAACCAGACGTCTCTAAATTAGCCCGTGTTGCCTGATTTATTTATTTTTTGACATTTTGTAAAAGTCACCGTAGAATTTATTACAGGCGACCGCATAACATATTACATATGACTAGGAAAATACAAAATTTTTTAAAAAAAGACAACCTTCTAAAGCTCATACAATACACAGTAGAGTGCATAGTGTAAGTGCATAGTCTGCCGTTTGGGACACTAGATAAGAGCCGTTTTGGTGACTTATACGGCCCTCCGCTTTACAAACACAATATAGACTGTACACGTTGTTTATTTTTCGTTAATGTCAGTAAGCACACTCTCTGCTGATACAGAATAAGTATTGACCCCCATGAACTTTTCCCACATTCGTGTTGAAAATGTGACCTGAAAACAATACAGACTTTTAATTGGGGTTATATGGTATAAAGCTACGATAAATATGCCATCATTTGGAGATAAGAGGTAAAATCAATAGAGTTTCTCTTCCCCGAAGACACCAGGGGTTATTACAGAACATATACAAACAAAACAAAGTTCTGGGAAATCATCAGTCAGGGATTGTGTTAAAAAAAAAAAACAAACAAAAAAAAAAAAAAACAGTGCATTATTGAATCCATTTTTTTAAAAATCTGTACATAAAATGGCACAAACGCAACACCTCTGAACTTTAATGACCAGGTAAAGAGATGATGAATCCAAGAGAAATGGAATTCTGGGTTATTTTGTGTAGAGCCATGATATATAATCCCAATAAAGTTTCATTTCAAGGTGCAAAATGTGTAAGTGTTCATATCAGTTCAAGGCACTCGTTCGAGAAGGTTCTAGAAGACACTTGCTGTAAGTCAGCGGTATTTGTTGGAAATACTGCATCATACAGAATTCTATTGGAAGATATAATCCTACGTGTGCGCTTGCACGAGCTGGTAATCGGGTTATCTGCAGTTCAGAGGACCTCTTAGGTTCATATGTGCCACAGGTTTTTCCACACAAGCTTGAGCCTTTACTGATATCTAAGATAAGATAAAAAACGTAAGTGCTGACACTGAGAAACGTACGTTAATAATTCTTTTCTAAATAATGAACCCAACAATGGATTCAGAACGATGCAATCAGAATCAGGATACAGGACCACATCCTACATGTCATTTTTTTATTCTAAATTTGTATATTTCTGTAAATCTGCTTTGCAAAAAAATTGCACCATTGTTAAAAGTGCGGTACAAATAAAATCGAATCGAATTCAATTCCTTCGCTGGCTTCCTGTTTCTTTTAGAATTGTTTGTTGAATCTGTTTACGTTTGTTTAAAGGCGTTGTCCGCTTTGTGCTTCACGAAAGCCTCACATTTCAGACTTGTTAATTGCTTTGGCTAAAGGGGGCGGAGTCAACTTTCAGTTATTATCGCTGGTTCGTTCTTAAACCTCCGCACACCTGTGCAACAAAACACACCAAAACAAACAAACAAAAAAACAACAACAACAACACACAAACAAACACCAGGAAATCATAGCTCTGTCCCAACACCAAACACTAAAAGACAGCTTTAGTGATATGACCGATCGCTTTATGTTATAGATTTTAGCTTGTTAAAGACACTGGTGTGTCTGTATGCTGATTAAATCTAATGCTACTACGCTCGGGCTGAAAACTGGAGCGTTGTTGGTAGTCTGAGCAGCCATGGAGATATGAAGTCATGTGCTGAACTCGGGCTTGAGGTTGAGGACGCCTTAATGACTTTCCAGGTAAGAAGCCGAGGGTGTGTTTTCTTTGGTTTTCCTAGAGATTGGAAAGTCCATGTTACAGGTTTTAGTTGAAGGCAGCACAAAAGAGGAGTCTGGAAAATCGTTTAGAAATTCTCTAACTGGAAAGCTGCAAGCTATGAATAAGCTTAGCTGTTTAAAAATCAAAAAAATAATCTTTTATTATTATTACTATCCTTGTCATTGGTATTATTTATTTATTTATTTATTTTTGGGGGGGGTTTTTTTTGCTTGTTTTTATTTATTTTTTTTATTTGTTACAGCAGATTCTGCTCCAATCAGCCCTCTCAGACTTCCTGCTGATCCGCACTGCTTCCTGCGTTGCATGTCACAGCTCCTGTATCGTATCGAGACCTCCCTTCCCCAACCCAAACACCACAACACGCACAACATTGCCCTGACCATTGGACTTTACTCCCTGCATTGATCGCCTGCGGGGCTGGAACTTGATCCCAAATGTCTATGCTGAATTTGTGACAGGACACGCTGTGGGACACGGGGACAGTCAATCAGCAGCCAATCCCATGATCCATTTCTATCACGCTGGGTAATAACCAGAGAGCTCACAGCTCAGCTTTCCAGGGAAAAACTCCCAACAGCACAAGCTTCGGAAATTCAGGACGCAAAAAAATAAAAGGAAAAGAGAATAAGATCAAAGTGAGCTGTTCTCATTTTTGATGTGCATGCAAGACCTCGGCGTTAATTGGCCCTTATGGGAGCCCAAAAAAAAAAAAATCACCTATTCAGGATTTCTGGACTCTATCACTTACCTGTGTGTGTGTGTGTGTGTGTGTGTGTTTGTGTGTGTGTATGTGTGTGTGTGTATGTGTGTGTGTGTGTGTGTGTGTGTGTCTGTATTACATGGCCCAAAACCAACCTAAGGATGATTTATCACAAGTTTTTTGTAGAGATGTCAAGCTAAAAACATGTTATGAGGAAACTCGATCCCTTCGTCTCCGGCACGATCAAACGCATAACTCTGATTATTTAAGGAGTTTAAAATAAGCACAATTTTTTTTTCCGCTAAGACATTTTGTATAAACTCTCAGTGACACAGTGACGGTGTCCAGCTGCTAAACATGCTGTCGAACAATTCACGGCTAATTTTAGCGCGTAATAGTGAAACACGTGTGTCTCATCTGATTTGCATACACTGACAAAATATCGAATTACATGACTCATGTTCAGATTGTGTAAACAGACACGCTGGTAAATATCTCGAGGCATCAGAAGAATCTTGTAGGTTAGCATTTTAGCGCTTAATCAATGTTAAACTGCTTACTGTAAATACTATAATTATCTCTAAGTGACAAAATGTTTTGAAATACATTTATACTAACTTATTAGAGGTTGCACATTGCATAAGACTGTGGCACTGGTGTGTGTGAGAGTGTGTGTTGCTATATTACTTGTTGTTTTTTTTTACAGTAATGGGCTTCAAATGGATATGTTGAAATGAGTAAACAGTGCATTAGGTGCCGTTTCACTATCCACTCATCAGCTCCTGTCTTTTCCTCACTGTTTCTAACTCACACTCCAACAAGCAGGATCTTATCCACAGACGTCCCAGGACGCAAGGGCACGGTTATTAACGTTTGTGTGATTTCTTGAGAAAACCCTGTACACGGTCACAGCTAAAACCGCACAAGTTCCTGACCTGGAATCTTTTGCACGAGCATCGTCCGTGAGTGAAGTCGAAAGCTTTGGAATCCGGAGTCACCTCCAGCTACGAAGACATCTTCATCACGAGGGACTGTTTGTGAAACATGCTCTTTGCAGCCAGACAGTCAAGGCAAGATAACGAAGGAAATAAACAAATATCTGGATCGTTGTTGTGCACATTGATATATTCACATCGCTAGAAACAGAAAAACGCTATTTTGACGCTTTTAAATCCCAGTTTGTTGTCTGTTTCGGCTACAACAACAATCCGTAAAGAGTTTTCCCAGAGTCCACCAAACAGATATCATATTTTTTTACATAACCTACAACTGAAATGTCTTTTAGTATAATATTATACAAACACGTGCGCTGGTATGGTTATAAGTGTCATGTCGGTTGTTATAATCTCTAGCTACGTCACCTAGTTAAAAAAGTCTACCACTGAGATTGGTTCTTCCTTTCTTAGTTAGACATGTTGGATATCTAAATATGCATGAAAAGAAGAATCCCAAAGAAGTCTTTGAGTTGGTGAATAAGACAAGAAGACGATTCTGTGGACCTGCACAGTAAACAAGACCCAGATCCAGCCTCCTGACTCTTCTTGCCAAACAGCTGTTTTAAAAACTGACCCATCCTTATGGTCCACAGCTGTTGGTGATGTCTCCAAACTGATGCTGATGGATAAACAGTGTTCATACTGGTGTTGGAACTGAAGGAAAAAAAAAACCTATGACCTGTCGAGAGGTTTAAAAGCCGTTATAAGGCTCTGCGATGAACTTCAGAGGATAAATAAAAAATCCGTAAAAGTTACAGAGTGCTGTTTTAGAATGGGGATGAAATGACAAGACAGCCGTACTGTGACTGAGACGCTTCCGTAAACATCGAAATCATTGTGAAGACTTTTTTCTACTGACTTGTTAGAGGTTGCAGTAATATGTGAGAGGGGTTTTAATAACTGGCTCTGAGAATTTAAAACAGTAGAAATCTCCACACTATTTCTTCTACTCTAAATGAACACAGATATAAAAAATATTGCCTAGTACTGTGGCAGTGGTTTGTGTGTGTGTTTGTGTGTGTGTGTGTGTTTGTGTGTGTGTTTGTGTGTGTGTATGTTTGTGTGTGTGTTTTTGTGTGTGTGTTTGTTTGTGTGTTTGTGTGTGTTTGTTTGTGTGTGTGTGTTTGTTTGTGTGTGTGTTTGTTTGTGTGTGTGTGTGTTTGTGTGTGTGTTTGTGTGTGTGTGTTTGTGTGTGTGTGTGTGTGTGTGTGTTTGTGTGTGTGTGTTTGTGTGTGTGTGTGTGTTTGTGTGTGTGTGTGTTTGTGTGTGTGTGTGTGTGTGTTTGTGTGTGTGTGTGTTTGTGTGTGTGTGTGTGTGTTTGTGTGTGTGTGTTTGTGTGTGTGTGTGTTTGTGTGTGTGTGTGTGTGTGTGTGTGTTTGTGTGTGTGTGTGTTTGTGTGTGTGTTTGTGTGTGTGTGTGTGTGTGTTTGTGTGTGTGTTTGTGTGTGTGTGTGTGTGTGTTTGTGTGTGTGTGTGTTTGTGTGTGTGTGTGTGTGTGTGTGTTTGTGTGTGTGTGTGTGTTTGTGTGTTTGTGTGTGTGTGTGTGTGTGTGTGTGTGTGTGTGTTTGTGTGTGGGGAGATATATTACTTGTTTTTTGGTGACTAGCACATTTGTAAATATTAAAACGTTAAATACTGTAACGTTAAAATGTATAAATTGGATTTTTTTTTATCTAACCTTTCGTGTTTTTGCAGTCACGGGAGACAGGATATGATTTTACGCATGTAGTTTTCCGTTAGAGAAAGAAAAAAACCATTAATGCTATAAACAACTGCAACATAAATAAAACGACTTTTTGTGGCCACACGGTTTATGATTCTTTTTGACCTAACTAGAGGAAACTGACCCCTCAGTCGGAGCAGAGCAGATATGTGAAGTCCCTGGGGCTTGAGGGTGCACGTCTGCATCCAGCCTCTACGCTCTGAAATTAGATTTCACGTACGGTGCTCACTTTTACTATATTTAGTAGTAAAATAACCATCTGTCTGACAGAACAACCGACATGCGTGTTTTTTGTCTGGTCTCAATTTATTGTGTTATTTTAGCTAATACCTAGTGTAAATAAAGACAATAAATTCAGTGGAAATGGTATTTACTTTGTATTTGTGAGTTTTGTTTGATTGCTGATTCTTCTATTATCACCGTAAAATTATACAAACAGTAT